>NW_021145033.1:182500-230381 GCF_900634775.1 Gouania willdenowi | reverse complement strand
GGTTGATATAGAGCTCGCCCTGTGTATTGAGAGATGATTCGTCGCAATTACTTCACCCTTGAAAATTTGAATGAGAGAATTCTATCGTTTCCAAACCAGCACACAGACAAGATTGACAAACCTCATAAAATACCATAGACCTTTGTTGTAAGGAAAAGCATCGGTGGTAATGGCCATGAAAATGCCACATTGCTTAGACTGCTCCCTTTGATTATTGGGAATGCAGTTCCTGAAGAGGATGGAGCATGGACTGTGCTAATGGACTTAAAAGAGGTAGTAGAATTATCGCTGAGCTCTGAATTCACAGAGGAATCCATTCAGTATTTACAGTCCAAGATACAGGATGATAGAGAGATGCTGAAAGAAGTCTTTCCAAATTTCAAACTCCGTCCTAAGCATCACTACACTGAACACTATCCTGACCTTGTACGCCGTTTTGGGCCCCTTGTACACTTGTGGACAATGAGGTTTGAGGGTAAACACCGTTTTTTCAAGAGAGTTGTACACGACACACAAAATTATAAAAATGTGTTAAAAACACTTGCAGACAGGCATCAATACATGGTAGCATATCATCTCAGTGCCTCAGGATTCTTCAAACCTCACCAGCAGACATCAAATGTCTCTTCTGTACTGGTATCAATGCTTCCAAATGTTGCTAAGACATACATTGAACAAATAACAGCAAGCAATGTTATTTACAGCACATCAAAGGTCTGCATTGATGTAACTGATTATGATGTAGGAATGTTTTTGTCTGTGGGACAAGATGGAGGACTGCCTAGTTACTGTAGAGTTGAACAGGTTCTCCTGGTTAACAGTGATGTTGCCTTTCTTTGCCAAGAGCACACATCACACTACATTGAACACCTGAGATCTTACAAACTTTTCTCAAGCAATCTGACTATTCACACCCCATCAGAGCTAAATGACAAAACACCTCTTTGCGCTTACGACATAGATGGAAGATTGCTCTTGACACCCAAACGTTTCATATTATTACTCTAAATTATCTTGGAGTTGTGTGAACCAGTGGGGCTATGAATAAGCTGCCCCACTCCAGCATCTGGCCTTCCATACATCCCATCGTTCAAGTGGTGCCCCAGTGTTTGTGTGGACCAGTGGGTATGTGGACATGCATATGTTGTGTGTGTGTGTGACCTTCACTCTCCATAAAAATTAACATGTTTTTGTCTTTTAGGAACCAAAAGATGGCTGCTACTCAGAATCATATGCTGCGTGTGTATGTTACACGAGACACCGCCCTGAAACTTACTCTACTTGAGCGACCAAAGTCAGTGGAGGAGCTGAAAGAAATAATGCAAGAGAGGTTCAAGCCAAGACTGGATGGGGACTTTAGCCTGCACTATGAGGATCCGGACTTTGATGGTGATCTTTGTCTTCTTGTGGACATCCAGGAGTTACCGTTGAAGGGCACATTGAGAGTCGTCAGATCCGAAGGTGACACCTCATCTACTGCGTCTTCTGACACACTCATACTCCCACATGTACCTGCGTTACAGCGCCAGAAGAGTTGGCCTGACCACTTTGTTGTTCCTGGTTTTGGTTATGAAATGGAGCATATACTAGAAGAAGGAAATCGTGTTTATGAAGAATCAGGAAAATTTCTGAAATTAAAGAGGTCACAGAAGAGTGAAATCCTTAAAAAAATGGCTGAAACGATCTACAGTTTTAAACCATACCCACATGTAAAGGAATTGTCAGTGGCTGCTCAGGCTTTGATTACAGCTAATCCATGTCTCAGAATGACAGCTGGTGATGACGGGGAGTTGGGATGGAAACGCCACTTAGGGTACAAGGTTGCATCAAACCGTAACAATCTGGCCAAAGCTGGCGTTGCCGAAGTAGCAATCAACACAGGGAAGGGGAGCCGAAACAACCCCGACAATGATCACCCCCATCAAAACATAAAGAAAGCTCGAAAAGCTGAGGTCAACTATATCATCAACCTACCGAAGGATCAAACCCCAGCCACTCTGGAAACAATGAGAGAAGAAATCTTACATGAAGTCGAAAAGACTGAGAAAAAACAATTAGTCATAGGCAAGCTCATGAACACAACCTATGCCCTTCGTTGCCAAGAAATCGTTGGAGCCCTTGTAGCTCCGTGGGTGAAAGACGTCGTGGACAGATGGCCAGCCCTTCTTATGGAGTCACAGGTAAAAAATGAATAAATATATACATATATATTTTACTGTTCTTCCTGTTGAGAGCAATTCCTCAACATGACTCTTTAGCATGCCCACTTTGAACATGGTTGATTTTTTCCAATATTTAAATGACTTTTTGAAAAATCTACATTTTCAAAAAATTCACCAAAAAGCAAATGGCAGATGTAAAAGCGGACAAAACATCACGCTGTGAAATTTTTGCAATTCACAGTAAACAAAGTTTACAGAGGTTTGTTTTTTAATTTCCTTTAGATTGTACAGCCTGTTTTAAATTAAAGAATGACAATTAACTGTCAACTTTGACCATGGTTCTGGTTCTGACTCATCTGACTTGGTTCTGACCTAATTGAATTTCCCTTGGTGTTGCTACCTGCCAAGTAAAAATACATTTACCATTCTGTTCCTAATTGATCTTTGTACATTTCTGTGTAAATCTGTCCATGTACAGGTGTTTGCAGATTTTCACCGAATCAACAACGTTACCCTGCGCAATCCATTCTACAAGGAGTTGGACAGACACATGCCTAAACTCATCACCTTGTTTAGAGACAAGGCCACCAAGACTGGCAAGATAGCTGAGGAGCTAGCCAAGCTTATTAGGATTTATGACCTTCAGGTGAATTTTTAATTTTGCATGATTTGGAAATAAATTACTAACAGATGGTTTACAGACAACTGTAAGAAGCCAAGATGTGAATTCTTTCAAAGTGTTTTCCTTTGTGAGTTATTGAAGTATTTACAATAGAAAGTTATTAATTAGAAAAATGTTTTACTGAAGAAATGGTGACCCAAAATACTGAATCTACCATCTATATTTATCAAAATATGGAGCTATTTAACACTGTTTTATTCATTTAAGTGTTTGCTCTGCATTTGTGTAATTACTATTGTAATTGATATTTTTTGTCCATCTAGGAACAACGTGACGTAAATATGAAACGGGCCCTTGTCCTTCATGCACTTCCTGTGTACCTGCGTGACGATGTCTCCAAGTTCTTCAGGACCTGTAATGTAAGTGTACTATTGGCCTCACTATCAATCCATTTGCCCAGCTATTCAGTCAGCTTAAACATATGACATCACTCAAAGAACTCTAGGAGAACCAGGTGGGTATTACAGAAAGCAGGTTATGTGAAAACTCAGAGTGAACCCTGAGATGAGGGAAACTCCTGAGTTATTCATTCCAGAGAGCTATTCCAGAAAGGAGATTCAACAAACTCTGAGCCTAACCCTGAACTCTGAGTTGACTTACCCTGTGAAGTAAAACTCTTGAGTTTTCAATTCTAGAATGGCTAATCTGAGTTAGGTAAGGCGACTCTGAGTATGTTAACTCTGAGTTGAGCTCATGCCTCACAACTAGTAGTGTTGTGGTGGTCAAGACCGGTCTTGGTCTCGAGACCAAATTTTAAAGGTCTTGGTCTTGTCTCGGACTCTGAAGCATTTTGACTCGGTCTTGTCTCGGAC
This sequence comes from Gouania willdenowi, assembly GCF_900634775.1. Classification (NCBI taxonomy): domain Eukaryota; kingdom Metazoa; phylum Chordata; class Actinopteri; order Blenniiformes; family Gobiesocidae; genus Gouania; species Gouania willdenowi. The sequence continues at coordinate 226,725 of NW_021145033.1, read as the reverse complement.
TCGGGCTGCCCGGACTCGGGATTTTCCGTCAAGACCGTTCGAGACCAGCTCTAATTCCTGCTATTTTTCAACTTTTATAATGTGATAATAACACGGAGAAGAACGGGATAAAACAATCCTTTATTCATTATTTAATTCACACTGTATAATGACCACAACCTTCCTTAATGTGACTGAGTGACGTGTGTGACACACTCATATGTGTGTGTGGCTACGGTGTCAGTTTGGACCGCGGAGCTCAAGGGAGATATGAACTAATCACCGGTAAAAATCCCAGTAAAACTGATTTGATTTGGTTTTAAAACGAAATAACCAAAGAATGAAGGGTGCACGGATTCTTCGGATAGAAAAAAGCGGTCGTAGATGGTGAACGGCTTAGGGCAACTGTATTAGATATTAGATAATAAAGTGAAGCTAGTTTAGTGACTGTGTATTTTCATGACACACTATTTCACCATGTCATTTCAAACATTGAAAGTATTTAGTTAGGAAGATTCATCAGCAGCCTGGATGTGATGGGTGTGTAAGTGATGCCTTTCAAAACTGCTCAGCAATAATATGTTCATGATGTCACCGTGTCGCAGTTTGTTTGGGTTAACAAAAAAAAAAAAAAGGGTCAATATTAAAAACGTTTTTGTACCGCTAAAAGTCATTTAAGTTAATATTGCATGGTTATTTAATATTATTCCCGTGATTCCAAACTTCCTTTAAATCTCGGGTCACAAACTCACTTCCTCCTTCGTCTCCACGACTGTGGACGGAGGCTGTGCTGAGAAAACATTCAGAGGAATGTAACGTTTTTGTGAGCGGAAGGGTCCACAACACGGCTTCACTATGATTATTGTTGCTGGATGTACTATTCTGGTAAGTAAACATGCATGTTTATCCATGAACACAGCATTATAAATGCTCATATTTTCACCACATAAGCAAAACAAAAGCACGTGAGGCTTTTACTCTGGAGCAGAGCATCTCACGCTGGAGAAGTCAAGTCATTTATAGCAGAAAAACCTCCAAAGTCCGTGTTAACATGCACATAGTTCTATTGTCGGCAGTTAAGAAAGCTAAGCTAAGCTAAAGCTTATCACATGGTGCTCGAGGTAATACACCTAGACGCTGCATCCAAAGAAGGAGAGATGAATGATGTGACTACATATTAGTCTTTCTTATTATTGTTTTATCTTATAGTTACTGGTATTCTCATTGTATTATTGCTATTACCTCATTTTCTTATATTGTTTTTTTTTTATTATTGTATTATAGTTACTGGATTCTCATTATAGTATTTTGTTATTGCTATAATTATTTTATAATTGTACTACTACTGTATTATTATTATTGCTAGTTTTATATTCTTAATTAATATTTTATCTTATAGTTACTATAATATTATCATTGCTATTACCTTATCTAATATTTCTTATTGTATTATAGTTACTGGATTCTCTCTATATTTTATTGCTATTATTATTATAACTATTACTATTATATTGCTATCTAATTGTACTACTACTTTATTATTGTTATTGCTATTCTTGTATTCTTATTTATAATTTTTTATAACTGTAATGCATAATGGGGTCCCCCGGTATATTCATGTTAACATGCTGCAATAAATCATATAACCATGCTTCAAACACACACTGGTTTATTAAAGGATTTTTATTATTTTCACACTGGTTTATTAAATGATTTTATTATTTTCACACTGGTTTATTAAATGATTTTATTACTTTCACACTGGTTTATTAAAGGATTTTATTATTTTTTGTAGCTCAGTAAAAGTAGTGGCTGTGTTTTGCACTGGATAAAAGTTGAAATAATGAACTGGGTATGAACACCTGTTAGAAGATAAGATAAGAGGTTGAGGCAGCCACTGCCAATCTAAGAAAGATAAAAGTTGAAATAATGAACTGGGTATGAACACCTGTTAGAAGATAAGATAAGAGGTTGAGGCAGCCACTGCCAATCTAAGAAAACTGTGTTTGATCTAAGAAAACTGTGATCGCTAAAGTAGGTCAGAGAAGATAAGATAAGATTGGAGGACCGTCACACCAGTGAGCCACCTGCCAGGCGAGCCGTGAGCGCTACAACACCTGCTGGAAGAGTCGTGGAAAAAGATAAGAAGCCATCAATCAACTGTTTATCTACGTCATTACACAGTATAAATGTTGGGAGATTTTTCAGCTCGGGGTCTTTCCTCTGTGGGACGTCTGCTGTGTCAGACGTCAGGGAGACCTTGAGCATATTTTTATATGTTCAATAAAAAACCACTTCTGTTTCAACCTACCTGATGATCTCCTGAGTTTTCATCATCCTTCTGGTAAGCATCTCACCTACACTGCACATGATCTGGGTTCTCTGCATTTGAGGTCTTAGGGCTAGAACCATGGCATAAGGTTAGGAAGAAAACAGAGGATTACCTTAGGGTAATAGGTTGCTGACTAGGATAAAGGAATATTCTAGGAACACACGACTATAACCATTACTACTTTCACTATTAATATTATAGCTCTATCTAATTGTACTACTACTGTATTGTAGTATTGTTATTCTTATATTATTCTTTTTTTTTTAATCCTTTTATCTTATAGTTACTGGTATTCTCATTGTATTATTAATATTGCTATTACCTTATTATTTTATGTTTATTATTGTTTTTATTATTGTATTACAGTTACTGGATTATCTTTGTTATTTTGTTATTGCCATTATTCGTGAGGATGCAGGAGGCATCTTCACTATTGTATTCGTTAAACTTTATTATTATAGTAGTTATTCTTCCGCCATCGCAAGTAACTCCAACAGTTTTCAACCGATTTTAACAAGTTTGGTGTCAAAATGTTCAGCTAATTTTTCCCTCTTCTGCTATGTTTCAACTTTTTAGTAACTTTTTTAACTATTTAACTTTTTCCACTTTTCACTTTCCCATTCATTTTCCCATCCACTTTTGAGAAAATTCAACTTTCAACCCTCCAACTTTGAAGTTCCACTGTTCAGCCATTTTTTAACCGATTTAAACCATTCAACTTCTAAAATGTTCACAAATCTGTTGTCTTTTAACTTCTATCTTCACATTTTCTCTGTCTTTAACTCTTTTTGACCTATGAAGCTTCAAGCACACCCACCAACTCTTCACATTCCTGAAATTAGAGTGGAGTGTAGCAGCCCTTATTTTAATCCTAAAAAATCTGCAAACAAATTGTCACAACTTCCAAAATATTGAACACAAAGACCTAATTTTCTCAAAAGTAGTAGAAATGTGTGTTGAGCCACTCACAATACCACATTTTTGCCATAAATTCAGCAGTTTTTGATTTATTAAGCCTGAAGTGGACATAATCCTACAAATCTACAGGCTTGTTTGCATTGGAGAACCGTCAGGTCACTGCTTAAAATCCATGGTCTTTCTCTCGTCCTCCTGGCCTCATCTTTTGTCCTAAAAACATACAATTGAACTCATTTGTAGCCTAAAGCCTTGTGATTCTCACAAACTGCTCAGTTTTTCTTTAAATTATACAGTTTTCCAGTTGTGATGTGTTTTACACAGGTTCCCCCTGGCTGTAACAGGCTAGTTTCTGCCTCGTCATCCTGCACACGCATTCTCCCCACAGGTGCATGTGATTAGTGCTGTTACCATGGTAACTAGGTAACTGACTGCCCTGATGATGAATCCACCTTTCTGTGTGATTTACATGTTCTCCCAGTGCCTTTTTATCAAACTTGTATCTTCCAGCCCATTATTTAATCTTTCACCTATGACTTCATCTTTTAAATCCACCTTTCTGTGTGATTTACATGTTCTCCCAGTGCTTTTCTCCCCTTATTGGAACTTTTAACCCCTTCAGCCATTTTGTAACTGATTCAAATGAACCTTTAACATGTTCAGCTACTACCTCCAACCCATTACAACTTTTTTCAACCTTTCCAACACATTTTAACACATTACAGCAATTTCAACTTTTTTCAACTTTTTCAACCTTTTTCAACTTTTTACTACTTAATACTGTATAAACTGGACTTCTTACTGGTTTGACTGGTTTTTCCTTTCATACTGGGATTTTTAAACTTCTTTCAACCTTTTTCCAACTTTTTTCTACTTTTTCAACCCCTTTTTTAACTTTTTCAGTCCATTTTCACTTTTTTGCAACCCATTTCAACTTCATTAACCCATTTCAACTTTTTTTTTTTTTTCTACTTTTCCAACCCATTTCTATTTTTTCAAACAAATTGCTAATTCTTGGTTAGTGCAAATGTTAGAGAAATGCTAACACTAGACTAATGCAATCGCAAAGGCTGCAATTTTTTTTAATTATTATTATTTTCATGTCCTGTTAATTTCAGACAGTGTTTAAGAAGTACAGTCCAATTGTTTTAATGTTTCATGAAACGTGAAGTTAGTTCGATATGTTTAAGAGGTAAAGCCACAGATTTGTTTGCTTTACTGTTGTAATCTGTGCTTTAAAAATTACATACAAAATTACATACAAAAATCTGAAATTGTTTATTATCAAACAGATTGATTTATTGCTTGTGTTCATTAAAAAACACATGACAAGAGGCCCTTGAACAAATAACGGCATATTAAATCGCAATCGCAATATTGAGGAAAAAAATTTGATTATTTTCCAAAATCAATCATTGAGTTTGTAGTGTATAGTGCAAAGTTTGCCATTTTGAAGACAGCCCATGACCGATATGAATACAGACACCCTCCCTTCAACCTATTTCTAGGTCACATGTAGTGTTGTGGTGGTCAAGGCCGGTCTTGGTCTCGAGACCAAATTTTAAAGGTCTTGGTCTTGTCTCGGACTCTCAAGCATCTTGACTCAGTCCTGTCTCGGACTCGGGCTGCCCGGACTCGGGATTTTCCGTCAAGACCGTTCGAGACCAGCACTAATTCCTGCTATTTTTAAACTTTCTTATAATGTGATAACACGGAGAAGAACGGGATAAAATAATCCTTTATTCATTATTTAATCCACCCCGTATAATGACCACAACCTTCCTTAATGTGACTGAGTGACGTGTGTGACACACTCATACGTGTGTGTGGCTACGGTGTCAGTTTGGACCGCGGAGCGCAAGGAAGACATGAACTAATCACCGGTAAAAATCCCAGTTAAAAATCACCAGGAATAAATATTATCTCTCTGGTAAAGACAGTAGCTCTAACAACTGGTAAAATGATAAACTGATGATATTACAGCCTGTGAAGGCTGGATAGGGGACGCACTTACTCTGCTTCTGGGTCTTAGTGCCAGCCGAGCGGTGAAGCCTGTTCCGTTTACCGTGTGTACTGAGGTCCGTGTGTGTTTAATAAGTCCGTGTGAAAGTCTGCATGTTTATGCATCTGTCCATCCACTCTTTTCATTATATTCATGTCTTTTAAGGCTTTATTACATAATGTCGGCTCTAGTCCGGGCCGCCGCCATCTTGGTTTATGTCGTCACCAACGCGTCATCGCCGCAGAGTTGCACTAGCACAGAATGACTTAAATAACTGTAAAGAGGTTTTATATTAGTCTATTTTCTTTTTAAAGTGGTGTTTTTTTTTTTTTGTGTCTTTAGACTCCAATTACATTTATGTATATAATATGTTCCCCACAATATAAACAGGTTCACAATATAATTATTTTTATAGTTTCTGTATCCACTGTATCCAGAATAATAATAATAATTCTCAACAAGAACTATTGATTGATTTGTCACATGACTGTTCCAGGGTTTGAGTTTGTTTTATTTAGTTTCACATCTACCTGTAGATCTATGTTTTTTAGACTGATGACAACTTGTTTGTAGTTTTATTTCAGAAAGTTTCACTTTTACAGTTACAGTTGGAAACCTTTGTTAATTGAATATCCTAGTTATATTACAGTAACCAAATTAAACTATATCAACTAAGTGAATTAATAAAAATAACCTGTGTAAAGGCTTTTTCAAACTAAAAAAATATCTTGTGAACTCTGTGACCTGTTGACCTGCACAACTGAAAGAATCAGAATCAAGAATCATTTTTTCTTGGCAGAAATACTTTTAAACACTTGCTGTACATTCAGCTGACATAAAAATATTGTTTTCAAATATGTAGAATAATTGTGAATTTATCAGTATCAGTAGTAGTTTTAATATTTTAGTTAATTTTTTGCAGGCACCTTTTTTGTCCGTCAAATGTATTTAAAATAAACTAAAATTAAAGAGAGAATGTTATTTAACTGTTGAACCTTGCCATAATTTTATTTATTTGTAGATTTTTTTAAATTGGAAAAAAAAAATGTTCATGGTCTTGGTCTTGGCCTCGGTCTCGGCTTGTCTCGGTCTTGGTCTTGACTCGGTCTCGGCTCCCGAAAGTCTTGGTCTTGTCTTGGTCTCGGTGCATTCTGGTCTCGGGCAAGTCTTGGTCTCGGATAGTGTGGTCTTGAACACAACACTAACGACTAGTAAAAATGTTGTCCAATGTTTTATTTTGTTTTAGGCTATTTTATTCAATTTAAATTGGCTGAAAATGAAATATAAAAACAGTCTCACGATGGCTCCTTACTTTGGTTTTAATTCACATATCAAACAAAGTAAAAACAAAATAAATACTAATATTTAAAAAAAAAACCTCATAATTAAACAAAAATGTTTGTCAAAAATAAAGTACATACAAATAAAAGGTAGATATAAGTTGTAGTGACATGGGTCATTATGGCCGCTCCTTTTTAATTATTTATGTCTTAGAAAGATGAGAACATGTATGAACATGTACAAAGTATGAGAACAGCATTAATGTCACCTGATTTCCTCTCAGGGATCAATGATTTACTGAATCTGATCAGGTTTAATGATTAAGTTCTGATCAACTTAGTTTAAATTAACCTAATTTAAATTATCTTTTGTGTAATGTGGAATTTGAAGTTGACTAGATGTTGCACTTTGTTACTTTTGTCCCCCATAGTCTAATGCTGCCAGTAAGGAGGAGAGAGGGCGGTGCACCTAATTAGCGGCCCCCAGAGAAAACGTTCCCTTGGTGACGGCGTTTCATGCCGATTTTGTCCATTTCCCCGTTTAACCGTTTTTATTGGTCAATTCTGTTAACGCGGATTTTATAGAGCCCTATACTAATTGCCACTTTTGTAGCTATTTGTAGGAAATAAAGAAAGCCAAATTGTGTTATTTCTCAGTCCGGCTGCTGGAAGGCGATTCTGATATATGCTGTGTGGCCGGAGAATATAAATGATGGACTGATGAAAAGCGGTCGGCTGCTGTTCGGTTCAGTTCTTGTCAGGTAGTGAGAGCTCATCTAAACACATCTAAATTATCCTTCTGGTGTAAAACTATGAATTATTTTTGCTTCAACAAGATCAGACTGAGAAGGGAAGGACAGCCACTGTCAGACAGCCTCGTCAGACTCAGGGTTTCTTCAAGTTAACCTGCTAGTGAGCAGGTTATGTTCTGAGTATGTTACAGAAGGTGACTGACTTAGTTAGCTTTCTTCCTGGGGGAAAATAGTTTCAACATGTAGCTTAGTTGCAGTCTAAGTGCAAAGTGACAGTAATATCCAGACATCATTAGCATGATTAGCATCCTTGAGGGGCTGAACTCATTCTTGTATTATTTGTGTTTCGTAGTCATCAGATGGTCCAGACCTCACTGACACTCCGGTGGCTCTCCTGACAGTCGTCATGGATGAAAATACTGATGTGGCCCTCTTCAGTCCTGAGAGCATCTGTATTGTCGTGGAGGATGAAATACTTGTGAGTGGTCCCACAAATCTGGCTGACTCATTTCTCCTGCTCTTTGGGTACATCTATGCACTAGACCTACAGTACCCAAAAAATCTCGAGCTTACATTCACATTTATCCAAAAAGTTGTGATGTGTCTTGAGGACAACAAACCACTGAAAGGGCGTCTACTGACGTTGAACAATGATTTGTTCAATGAGTGAATCACTCAGAATGGACTGTTTGTTGAGCTGAGTTTTGAGGAAGTTTTTTGTTTTTGTTCCAGTCTTTACAAATAAGTAATCATTTGCCTCTTTAACTCAGATTTAAGATGTCACACTGTTTGTTCGTTATACCTCAGATTTAAGATATCACACTGTTTGTTTGTTCTACCTCAGATTTTATACATTGATTGTAAAAAGATAAATGTTGTAGTTTTTGTACTGAATAACTTGTAGAAACCGACTGTTCAATTCATGCACTATACATGTTTAATGTTTTGTTACATAACCTACCTTGATGCACTACCTTGATGATGCCAGTTGAAGAATGGTACAGTAGAAAACTGTATTTGAATGTTTTATTTTTTATTTTATTGGCGTTGCAGCCTTCAAGGTACAGTAAGTGCCAAAACGTTTTTAAAAATTGTTAAATGGCTCCACTTTCTGATAGTTGTCAATGCTGTTTAGGATGGAATATACTTTGAATCTTATTTAATTTTATTGTGAATCCTTTGAGTTATAATATTTAATGAGTGAGATGAATGTGAGATGGAGACCAGAAATACTGAATCTACCCTCTGTTTATTATTCTTTTATTTGTGCCTTTTAAAAAGCACAGTGTTGAATAAAAAAAGTTGTTAAATTGTCACTGTGGTGTCACTTTTGTTTTCTACCATTAGCTGATTGAAATACTGATGTCGGCCCACTACACAATTATAGTTTAGAATTAATTGTAAGTGCATGTCCTACATAAGTTGTACAATATTTAAAATTTTAAGTTTATTTCCCATGTTATGAGTTGAAAAATATAGAAAATTTTGAGTTTATTTCCCTACATTATGAGTTGAAAAAAATTTAAAATTTTGAGTGATTTACTCACTTATTATAAGTTGAGAACTATCAATATTTTTAGGATGACATTGAGATAATTTAAGGCAACTGTAAATATAATTTTTATTTTATGCCAACTTAAAACATTTAATAACATCACTCAAATATTATTGTGTAATCTGTTACACAATAATTTTTGAGTTCTGTGAACTTATTAAGGTTTACAGTGCATTGTTCTATGAATCTGTGATAACCACATTTATTTATCTTAATAATATCCACTGTTATCCAGTTAGTTTATTACTATTTGCGCCATAGTTTGTAGTCATCTTAAAGATATAAATCATTGTTTTAATCAGAAATAAAATGGGTTAAAAGTGACCAAAAACTGTGGAAAAGATGCTGAAAAGAGATTTTAAAATTCACAAAAAATGGTTAATATTCGCAAATTAGTGGTAATGTAATTTAAAAATTAGGAACAGTTAGTTTGAACTGGCAAATAATGGGCATGAAAAATCATGAATGAGGTTAAACTGGCCAAAATAAGCATGAAATATGGTGAAAAGATGATAAACGTGACAATAATTGGTCAACATAAGTAAGTGGTGACAAGGGTTTATATGTGCCGAAAATGTCTTGAAAGTTGAAAAAATGTGCAGAAAAGGCATTGAAATTTGATGGAGAAGTGGCAGGAAAGGGAGTAATGTAGCAAAAATGCATTAAAAGGAGCAAAAATATGGCCAAAAATAGGGATAAATATAGGTTCAAATATGGCGTTTGGTGTGGCTACTCTGTGTTTGTTACACATGTCCTAGACTAAATCAAATACTTGGTACAATGGTTTCTATTCTCAGCTGGTGATTTCTGTATCATGTGAACAAAAAACTACATTTATATACATTTCAAAGGTTGATTATGATTTTTTTAAATATTTCAAGTTATATTTTCTATCCATGTCTAAATATTTATTTATCTATCTGAGGATATAAATACACATAAGGGTTTTAGTTGTGAGATTTTTAGAACATAAATAGAGGAAAATGACAACATTTTACACAGTTGTAACAGAATATTCAAACTGACAGAGATTATTAAAGAAGTGAATAAAAAAGTCAGAAAATAACCCAAAGAACTGAAAAATAAATCAAATCATTAGAATAAAACAGTAATTAGAACAAACACAAATGTAACCAGGTGTTATGTTAATTTATGCCTCTACTAATATGTATATAGATTACAAGGGAACAGATTTGTGATTGTATTTATGTCTTTATTATCTCTCTAAAGAGTCCTAGTTAAATCTATAGACCACGTACCATGTACAGTTCAGCCCCCCCACCTTTGATTAGACGTTTTAGGTGGTGAGGTTGTTTTTATAACCTCAGGTGATCAGCCACTGTTCTGCATTCTGGGCCAGGGTCTATACAGTATATATGATTCCTCAATATATGAAATAATGTTATCCATGTCTGTTATTAAGATCATTAGTTCATTTACCTTTTAACTAAAAAATATGACTTTTATTCAAGCTACAACTGTAAAGTGTTGGGGAGTGTTACGAAAAAATAAAGTCAATTAACTCTATTCATCAAGAGAAAGAAAACAGTATGAAATCTATAAATATGATATCCAAAAGTTATTCTAATTGTCATTTCAAAAATATCAACGTATGATCAACAAGAACAAGTTTTTAGTAATTCCTTAAAAAAAAAGATCCTAACACATCTTAAATTATAAATATTTAAAGAATTGTGTGTGTGTGTGTGTGTGTGTGATTGAAATGAACAGGATTGTTATCAGAATTCTGCAGAGCTTGATGATGAGTTGATCATTTGAATCAGGTGTGTTGGAAGAGGGAAACATCTAAAACATGCTGGATAGTGGCCCTTGAGGACCAGGATTGGGGACCCCTGGTCTAAACTGTGTAAAATGAGGTGTTAAAACACTGCTTAAAGTAGGATTTTATTAATATGAGTGTGTTACCTCAATAACAAATAGAAATCACTAGACTGATATGATGCTTTGTTATGTAGCAAGTGATGCTAATGCTAATGCTACACTATAACTCATTCATTTTCAGACCCACTTATTCCTGTTTTACAGGGTCGCAGGGGTCTGCCGGTGCCAATCTCTGGCTATCATTGGGCGCTGGGTGGGGGTACACCCTGGACAGGGCGCCAGTCCATCACAGGGCAACACAGACAGACAACCACTCACTCTCATTCTCTACTATGGGCAATTTAGAGACTCCATTCAATCTTATAGTCATGTTTTTGGATTGTGGGAGGAAGCCGGAGTACCCGGAAAAAACCCATGCAAACAACACTATAGTTAAAAGACTGTGTGACTATAAGAACATGTCAGATCTTTTGTTTGATGTTCATTGTACTTGGAACCAGTTTGATAAATTGCTTACATACAATTTTAAAAAAATATTTGAAAATGACCTTGTCTTAAATTATATTTTATTCCTTTTTTCCATTTAGGGTGATGATTTTAAGTAGGTGAATTGGTTTGTTTTATTGGTAAATAACTTTAAAATAATTTAAATGATTTTAATGAAAAAAATTGTATTTTTATTGTGTTTTTACAAAAAATAAATGGTGATATAATTTTTTTCTCCATATCACCCACTGTGACTGAGGTAAAGGTAGCACTGCCTTGGGCCACAGTGTTTTAAGTGGGAGCCCCCTGCCTCTGTCATCATCAACATCTGTGATAAACACCTACAACATGAGACATGTCCCCAGATAAATGATGGACAGTTGGTTGATATGAAATATTAACAAATAAATGTATTTTGTCACATGTTCTCCACAGGGGATGCTAAACAAGCTAGCTAACGTTAGCCAATGTGAACTTTAGCTAGCTAGCTCACTCTGTGGGTCTTTACCAGGTACTACGTGTTAAGGCTTCAACGAGCAGGAGAACTCTGTCAGCATGGAAGATTTTGACAACACCGTACTGTCAGTGTTGGAGGGTAAGTCATGTTTTTCATTCATATTTGGTGATTATTAAGCAAAGTTAGCGTCTGTATTGGTAGCTTTGATCACAGTAATGTTGCACACTGTTAGCTGGATGTTGTCTGTCCCTGTATGCAAAAAATGCCTTGCTTAAGTGCCGTGGAACAAGTGCCGAACTTTTTTTCTTTTAATAACCTAAACTTTGGGTGGGACAGCAACAAGAAAAACCACTTATTATTGTTATTATTATTAATAATATTTCACCATAGTTGACCATCTACACCAAAATGTACAAGTGACTCCAAAATATGAGGTCCCTGAGGAAGAGGCAGGGCTCCACGCCACAACGATGGGTGTTAAAGAAGAGTTTCTTCTGCTCAAACAACACAGACAATGACACTGATGGTGACAGAAGTGGTGACACAAGCAGTTCAACCATAATTATTGAGAGCAATGATGACCTCAGCGAGGACAGTTTAAATGGAGGTTTGTGCTAAAAGTGGGAACTATTCTGTCTCATGTGCCAGAGTACATTGTAATGCACACAATGTTGGATAATGACCTGTGTTTTCCTGTTATTTTTCTTATGTGTTTACAAATGATTTCATTATTTTCCCCAGGAAAAGCGTCTCCACTGTTTTGGAAGTTACTGAACACACTTTTTCTGACTTAAATCAGCTGACACAGTCATTTTCTACATGATCAATATCAAACACATTTTTATAATTTCCTAACAATAAGTAAAACATTAAGCTGATCAAATGAAATAGGTAATTGAACATTCCTAAAAACAATCTGAAAGTCCATTAAGAAAACACTGCTCTACTCAAACTGTTATTGTTTTTTAGACTTTAGGTGAAGTGAAGTTTGACCTCTGATAGGTGTACCTTACACTCTTTATGATAACTGTTTTCTGGTTTTGTCAAACCTAGTGGGGGAAGTAAGTAATGACTTTCTAATATAATTGTGCATTATATTTTAGTCATACACATGCCACTAACTATGATTTCTCTTCTCTCATGCTAGTGTAATAGTGTTTCCATGGAAACGTCTTTGCCTCACCATCATATTTTATAGTCTGAGGATGCAGGTGAGTCACTACAAAACATTGAGCAAAATGTACAAGAATCCCAACACAAAACCCAACCACGGCAATTTTGCCCAAATTTTGGACCTTGAGTTCAAGGCTAGACGGGCTTTCATTGATGCAGATATTACAAAGGAAGAAGACTGACCTATGAAACTCTTTGATGCATACCCCTGCTTCAAAGACACTGGAAATGTCAGCTTTTTGACTTTCGTCCTTGGTACTCTGTGTGTTTCTGTCTGTGCAGTCTGCCCTGTATTAAGCCTGCTCAGTGGTAATAACTGAACAGAATTGTGTCCAAGGCAATGGATGAGCTGCATCGTCAAATTGCAACCCCCAATTTTTATTTTTATTATTCATTTAAAAGGTACAATAAACATTAAACACACCCTTTACAATTACTGTACATGTTTTCTCATAATTGAATATTAATATTACAAATGCTTTTGGATTTTGCACCATTGTTGTTATTGTTCCCTCGAGACAATTACACTGTACCTGTAAGTGTTATATTGTATTACAGTGCATTATTCTAAATGTTAAATTAGGTTCTATTTTTTTCAATGGTTTGTTGTGTCACAGAATTGCATTGTTTTGTCTTGATATATAAAATGAATATGTGCTAACCACTGCATTAATTATAATTAAATGTACTACATCTACACGTTTGCTATATGTTGTCACCACTCTAATTTTGTATTTTTTTTCTAGATCATCATCAACTCAGGCTGATTAAAACCATCCCATCTGAGCTGGGACATGAACTGATCCATTTATTCACACATTAGTTCTTCTAATGTCTTTAAACACTTTTATTGATACACACAGACCTGGTCAGAGCAGGTTACACTCCCAGTTAGGATCATGGAAAATAACATTTGCTCTGTCTCAGTATCTAGTTTAGACCTTTTTTAGACCTGTGTCCTGGGTATGATGGGTTTATGAGGTGAACAGTACTCAGCCATGTTGGGAAGTCCAGAAATCACACAGCATCTCACCCAATCATACTCACTGTGGTTCATGCCAGAAAATACCACAGACCAAGTATTATTAGTGTAGTCATAGCACTCAACAATTCTGTTTCCTGTGGTACAAGAGACAACAAAGATCTTCTTGTTCATCACTGCAATGTCAAAGCAACTGTGTATGTGGACCATTTCAGGGACATCGTACCAGGTGTTGGTCACTGGGTCATAAGCCTCAGCAGAACTCAGATCTCTGAACCCATCGCTTCCTCCAACTGCAAAAATGTGGCCCATATATGCAACGACCCCAAGGTCATAGCGAGGTGTTTCCATAGGAGTGATCAGTGTCCACTGGTTGGTGTCTGGGTTGTAATACTCAGCAGTATTCAGTACTTCATTACTCCGTCCTCCACATATGTAAATCTTGTTGTTCAGTGTGGTGCAGCTGGCCCTGATCCTCTCTTCATTCATTGATGCAATGAACGTCCACTGGTTGATGTTGGGCTGGTAGCGTTCAGCAGTTCTTAGTGAGGTACCATCATCATTCCTGTAACCTCCCATAGCGTAGATGTATCCCTTTAGCACAGCAACACTCATTAAGTACCGTGACTCCTGCATTGGTGACATCTCCTGCCAAGTGTGTGTGACTAGGTTAAACCTCCACACTCTGATACAGGGGTTGGTCCAACCTAAATCACCACCCACAATGTAGAAGCATCTACCAAGGAAGACAGTGCTGTAGAGTAGTAAGTCAGTCATGGGATTCTCCAGACTAGGATGAGTGTGAACTGTGATCCAGCTGTTAGTTCTGTAGTCAAAGGCCTCTATGGTCTTAGAAAAGAATCTAAACATCAGTAAGACGGCGTTTGGCAAGCGACAGCAAAACAAGGTGTTGTTGATCCCAGACTCAGAGCAGAGTAACGAAGGTTGAGACATGATTTTAAGGGTATCAGAGACCAAGAGGTGGGACTCAGGGTTTGTTTTTACCACATCATTGTTAAGCACAATGTCTGTGATGTACCTTTTGTCCATCAGCCCCAGTCGTACCTTTGGTAACAGAGTAGAAATGGCTCCCTGTCGTTCCTCAGGCATGTGGTTTATCCATCTTAAAACACTTTGATAAACTGTGCTCTCCTGGGTCACAGTAAGGTCATCCTGACCCAGGATCTCAGCCAGCTCCTGCTCCGCAAGCTGCAAAAACTCTACACAGAATGAAACCTCCTCAAAATTCTCACAGATAAAGTGAAAGGCCTCATACTTCAGTTGAAACAAAATGGGAATATACCAGACTTTAGTAAACTGCCACAGCCCAATGCATTTTTCCGGACAGAGGTGATCCTTCAGAGCTTCAAAGCATGTTTGTTCCAGACTCTTTACATTGAACTGATGTACTTCCATCATTAGATCAAAAATGTAACTGTGGTCAGAGTGACAGAGATAAAGTAAATTCACTGAGTCCAAGGAGTTTGTGGGTTATTGTGTCTCTCTCAGAAGGGTTTCCCTCATTAAAGAATACTCAATATGCTGCTGAGTCCTTTGATGTGTGACCAGCTCCTGATGATGTCATCAGCAGAGTGTGTGATGACATCACAATGAAATTCACACTGACATTCCTTTTGCTGGCTCCTGATTGGTGGATGGCATGACAGGTTCTGCGTTCTTTGATATCTGTGTGTGTGGGTGGGGGGGGGGTGTCTCAGCTATCAATCAATCAATGAATCTTTTATTTGTATAGCACCAAATCATAACCAATGGTATCTCAAGACACTTTACAGTAGAGCAGTCTTAAGGACGGACTCATCATTTTATGGATACACACATATGCATATATACGTATATACACATACATGTGTATCCCACACCCAACATGAATTAATCATGGCGGCAAGGAAAACCTTCTGTTAAGCAGCAGGAACCTTGTGTGGATCCCATTCCTATGATGAACAGCCATCCACGTTATGCTGTGTTGGGTGTGTGCAGAGGAAAGGGTGGAGACAGAGTTGTTGAGACTCTGTAACTCCACACTGAGGATCCCACGGACCTGCAAGACAAAAGCCAGAAGGAGTACAGGAGCAAACACACAAGGGAAGAAGCAGACATAGAGGGAGTGTTAGAGAGAGGAATGGGACCCTCTCCGGTCCCTCTCTAACCTAAATGACCTCTCTCTTAACGCCCTCTCCAACCTCTCTCCAACCGAGCATGCCAGACCCCCCCACCGGCAGTCTATGCCTATTGCATCTTAACTATGAGCTATGAGCTGGTTCCTAACTAAAAGCTTTACCAAAGAGGAATGTTTTGAGCCTAACCTTAAAGGTAGAGAGGGTGTCTGCCCCCCGAACCGTGGTTGGTAGATGGTTCCAGAGAAGTGGGGCCTGATAACTGAAAGCTCTTCCTCCTATACTACTTCTAGAGAGAAATGGAACAACGAGTAGTCCAGCATTTTGAGAGCGTAGTGTTCTGGGGGGATTGTATGGCACTACAAGCTTCTTGAGATAGACTGGTGCCTGTCCATTTTGGGCTTTATAAGTGAGAAGAAGAATCTTGAATTCTATTCTATATTTTATGGGAAGCCAATGCAGAGAGGCTAATACAGGAGTAATGTGATCTTTAACCTAAATTGTTGTGGGATTATTCATCAATAAATTGGTATTTGTCCTACTTGCTGATTTATTAAGATGTCAAAAAGAAGCTTCTTTACTGACAGTCATTCTAGATTTTTGGCTATTTATGAATTTTCTTCCAGGTTTGGGAATGATTAACAGTTTAGATATTCTTTATCTGTGTTTATTGTATACATATTCATACCTTGTCCTTTCTGACTCATACACTAACATTTACAACTCATGAAAGCAGGTTTATGGTCCTTGATTAATATCTGGTCAGTATGGGGTTTGAACCCATGACCTTGGTGTTATTAGCACCACGCTCTGACCAGCTGAGCTAACTGGCCTATGAAGCTGCAAAAATGTGTAAAAATATGGTTGAGTTAAAACGATCACGGTTCTAAACACCCAGAAAGTTGGTAGGTGAAAATTCAGCACTACTCATCCCTTCGCTTAAAGCTGCAGTATGTTTTTTTTTTTTTAATGTTATTTGGTCAAAAGTCCATAATCATCTTTGAGCATATTGTAATATTGTAAAGTGTTCTGAGTAGACAGTGAATCTCTTCTCCTTCTCCAGGCTCTGAAAATGAAGTTTATCAATACAGGATGGATGTCAGCCAATCAGAGGTCTTTCTACCAACACAGCATTCTTATGAGCTGTTTTAAGCATTACTATTGGCTGCTGGAGCTGCTCGTCAAAAGTCAGTGTGTTCTCTATCTGAGAGTAGATAAAGTCTCATGGCTTTATATTCCAGCAGAAATCTCTAACGTGACTTTTGTCAAATAAAGAGGAAAAATAAAGACTGAGGTGGAGAAGCAACAGAATAAAGGCACAAATATGTTCATGAGGAACAGAGTCACAGAGGTTCCTCTGACTCTGTGTGTGTGGTGGACTTCACTTGATCTGCTTTAAGTCCGTGCACAGTCTGCCCTGAGTCAGAGAGAGAGTGATAACAAATGAGATAAATAGCTTGTAAAACTAAGAGAAACATTATCTAAGGTGGAGACAGAGAACAGACACATTTCATCTGCAGTGTGGAGTGTGTCTGCTCTGATCAGCTGCTTGTGTGAGGATCACACACACACACACACACACACACACACACACACACACACACACACACACACACACACACACACACACACACACACACACACACACACAAACAAGGCCTTATGGCTCTCCCGACCGGCTGTAGGTCGAGGCAATTCTTGGTAGTGAGGGCCAATCAGCTCTCGACTTGTGACCAAGAATTAACCAAGAATTGACCAATCGCTTCCCGAAGTCCCGCCCCACAGCAACCAAGAATTGACCAATCGCTTCCCGAAGTCCCGCCCCACAGCAACCAAGAATTGACCAATCAGAGGACTTCCATCATTCTTAGCCAGCGGACTTGGAAAATTACCGGAGATTTCACTGTACCACAGCATCGCTCAACATTACATCGATTTTTACAAGGTAAGTGTAATGAACTAAGTAATTTGTGTTTTTAAAACACTTTTTTAAAAATGAATAGGCAGGGTGTCTGTCTAGCGAGAGCCATTTTATTATATTCACGCTCGTAATTACGACGCTTTTACCTGGCACAACCCCCCACTACCTGTTTTTCTGGGGTTGTTTCGGCACTTAAACTCGTTGTTTATAGTGCTTCAAGTCACGGCAAAGTGTTAAGATTTATTTTCCAGTGGTGGCTTAATTTATCAATGAACGTAATGTTACAAACGGAAGCGTGTATTATTTATTTACTGTGTTCTTAAACTGTGTTCCACTTATTTGTAGATTTGTGTATCAAACATTCATTCATTCATTTCTTTGAAATCCAGTTTGGTGTTTTCCGCGGACAGACCTTCAAGTGGGTGCTGGAGAATGCTCTCGGGTATGCTGCTTACCTTGTGGCTGCTATGAGGAGGGATCCCACAGGAGGCAGCAAGGATTCAACAGATCATGCCCACAGTAAGCAGTGTTTCAGGGAGTATGTGGAGCTCTTTCCTTCAGGCAATATTGCTGTTGCTATGAAGGAAGAGCAGTATGTTGAGAAAAAGTCTCAGCAGACAGTCACCACACAACAGAGCTCTATTCAGAGTAAAGGATCACAGCCTTCTCCTAAGAAATGCTCCTCTGTTGCCTCCCTGTCCTCCCTCTTGGTCAGGAAAGGCGAGCAAAACTTAACCCAGATGGTGAAAAGGCTGGTGTCTCCAATGAAAGTCAGACCATGTAAGGAAACATGTGATTACATGTTACATACATACATACATTCATTTATTATTTGTCTGCCATTCAGTAGTTGTGATGCTTTTTCTTTTTCTTTTTTTGGTAGCTTTGACGCAGCCACGTACGCAGCCCTCGTCCACCATCAGTAGCCCCACCGCTTCAACTCCTCCCGCCTCTGTACCCTCATCGTCCTTTGTGGAGGAAACTCCATCCACCTCTGCAGTCCCGGGACCCTCCTCTGCCCCTGGACGCTCCTCATCTGCCCCCGGCAAACCTGTGTCTGAGCCTGATGACATCACTTTGCTGGCAGAGGTCTTAAGATGGGAAGAGGCCCAAACGACAAGTTAGTCAACATTACATTATTTTTAAAAAAAATATCAGTCTTTGATCATTGATTATATTTATTCATTTAGTTTTTGCATTTACATTATAAATGAAAAATAAATGTATATTATGTACCTCCTTTGTATTTATGTCTTTTGCATTCATATGTTATTTCAGAAGCTTTCAAATATTTTGTTTATGTTGATATTTGCTTTTAATTTTTCATCTATGTTTTTTGCATTTTTTTGTGCGTGTTTTAGCACAGAGAGTCTGTCTTCCAGCTGGCTGGATAAAGACGCTCCCTGAAGTAGACCAGAAGTGGATGTCAAAGGCTCTGTTCAAGTGGACAGCACAGGGACACCCGGAGTTGGACTTTAACAGAGTGGACAAACTTTGGTGGTATCCTCCACAGGTGTCATTGCAGACCAAAAATGTCCCTCGGCTGGAGAACTACTTTAGCCATCCTCTGTTCCTCTGGATGCCTCGAAAGCTTTGGCAAGTAAAGCTGATGTGTCCTCACTCAGATTGTCACAAAGAGCTCCTGTATTCAGCTGGTCTGCATCAGAAGATCAGACAGGTGGTGAGTTTAGGCACCATCTATTTTATGGCATCTGAATATCTTGCCTGCAATAGATGCAAGAGGAAGGTCATCAGCTGGAGCCATGGCATCATTTCACAGCTTGATGTTGGCCACAGGATGCAGTTTCCATCCATTTTAACATCCAAACTTGCTTGTGATATGGAGGTTGTGAGTTTGATGCCTGGGAAACAGCAGCAGTCAGATTCAGAGGAAGCTGCAGGAGCGTCACTCTGAAATCTGGCTGCAGAAGATGGTGCAGTACCTGACAGACTGCAGAGGAGTGAAGAGTGCCATGGAGAAGGGTCTGATTAGTCCTGTGACAATTCCACCCACACCTGCAATGCTTACTGTTCCTAAACACAGGTGGCTGATGCAGGTGTACGCCAAGGATGTTCTTCAGAGGCTGGAAGAAATTAAAGCAGCCATCACGTCCCAACTTGGCCGCATTTTAAAAATGGACTTTACGACAAAAGTTACCCGCAAACTTGCAGGGAGGAGCTTTGGAACTGCGACCTGGGTGACAAATGTTGGAAATGAGCATGGACAGGTCATCATGTCTGTGCTCACTGCCAGTGAGGGGTTTAGCCTCGGGCCAATGATTGACGGGCTGGTCAGGAGATACAGGATGGCTGGGGTACCTCCTCCTGATGTGCTCTATGTCGACAAAGACTGCTGTGGCAACAGCTTTCTTAGGAGAATGTTCGAAGAATGGAAACATCTGAACATCCGGCTCGACATTTGGCACTTTATGAGGAGGTTTACGGTTGGCTGCACAACTGATTCCCACCAGCTGTATGCCACTTTCATGGGTCGCCTCAGCCACTGCATCTTCATGTGGGATGAAGACGACCTGAAGGCCCTGAAAATAGCAAAGCAGTCAGAGCTAGAAGCTAAAGGCCGAACTGCATCTGAGGCAGATGTACTCCGGTCTATCAGCCAAAGTGAGCTTGCCCTGCACTGCAAGAGGACCACCCGCGGTGTTCGGGAGACACAGGTTCTCATTGAAAGGCTCATCCAGGGCTTGGATGGTGACAACGGTCGTGACACTCTGGGAGTCCCACTGATAAACTCAGCAAGAATGAGTGAAATCGTTAAATCCCAGAAGAAACATGTCACCTGCATCCAGGATCCACAAGGGATCCAGCTTTACCTGCAGACGGGAAATGTCCTGAAGGGAGGTCACCGTCTGCCCACGTACCGCTGTGCCCGAGGTTCTACGTCACTGGAGTCTTTTCATCTTCACCTGAACCGTTTCATCCCTGGTAAACATTGTCATACTTTATTTGTTTTTGTTTTTCTAACAAAAGTATTCTGTGACTACACTGAAATATAACATGACTGATCCTAAAAAATCAGATTAACTGCAAGTCTTCTAATGATTATAAACAGAAATATGTTGTTGGAACAATATGTATGATGAATATTTTTTTATTCTCTGTTTTCTGAATTACTTTATAGGGACCCTGGCAAGTGATGTCTTCTTCCAGGCCTATCTTTTGGATGGGCTATCAAGGTGGAATGAGGACCGGGCTGTGGCAGCATCAAAGGATGAGCAGTCATGCTCATACAACCATCTGCTCCGCCATGCTGCTAACACCCTAGCAGAGGAGGTTCTGGGCGAAAAGATCATCCCTTATGTCGGGCCAAGACAATACACAGGTTGATTATTGTTATATGATTGTTTGTTTTTGATTTCTTCAACTTATGCTTTCATGCTTTAACTTTTTTTGTGTTCTTGTTTGTGCTTTTTCTTTTCTTTTTTTGTCTTGTTTTGTTAAATCATCATTTTGAAGGTGAGCTTATAGGTGTGGAATACCTCTATCACCAAACTGGCAAAGTTCTGCAGGACTACAAAGTGGTCATTGAAGAGTCTGAGACCACTGAAGTTGAGATAGATGAGGGCTTCACAGGACATGACAGTACCCACACTAGAGGCAGAGCAAGCACTTCTGGCCTCACAAGCATCTGCAGCTGTTCCTGGTTCCTCAGCAGCTCCATCTCCTCAGGCTACTGCCTTTGTGCCTCCTATTCCCCCCGTTATCCCTCTGTTGCCAGTGACTCAGTCACATGTCGCCTCATCATCAGCTTCTGCAGCTCCTTCACCTGCTGTGACCGCTCTGCTCCCCCATTCCACACAAACAGTTTCTCCTGCAGAACAGTCTAGTGAGTTTTACACAACTGTTTCTAAAATCTCACGTTTTGCTTATTTTTTTAAAATTAAAATGTTTTACTCTAAATACTTGTCTTTTTCTTTTAGCATCAGCGCCATCTACTGATCCATCTCCACACTCCTCCTCATGCCATGTAAGAAGTTGTTTACCTTCAAGAAAAAAAAAGAAAAGTTGCAATAGCTTGGATTGATGAGTGTGCACTGCTGTCATCAGTGGTTCTTTTTTCTTGTTTTTGTTTTTGTTAGGATTGGGTTGGCCCTGATAACATTGAAGGGTATGGCGCAGTGCAGGATCTGGCTGATTACTTGGCTGGACTAAGAGACCACCGTCTTGCGCTGACTCAGGAGGAATGTAGTCAGGTCATTGCTCTGTGGCAGGAACTGGGGGAGTATGACAAAAAAAAAACTGTCTACCCAGCTCGACACCAGACCAGCCTGAGCAAGGGACGATTCCGGGCTACGAAGAAGATTGTGGCTCCAGGTGTGGAGAGCACCAAAAGCTGAATTAAACTAGGAAAACACAATATCTGGGTTATGTAAAAAAAAAGTTAAATATAATGTAAGTCACACATTATTGTAATGTTTTTAAAGCATACATTATTTTTAACTACAGGTCTTTCGTCGGGGCTCACAGTCCTGCACAGTGGCCCGACTGCAACAGAGTGGTTGAGGCGATCTTTGTCAAGCTTTTTGCCATCGACCCGAGCACTGTGCGCTGTGAGGGAAAGAAGCTGTCAAGATACACTGTGGTGATACGCACGTACAAAAACATCAGGGAGTGCGTAGTCACAAACGCCAGGCTGATGAGTGAGACCATTATAAAGCTACCTGACGTAAATGCTGCAACAGTTTCACAGTGGTGAGTAGGATTTATATAAATATACATATTTTATGTAGAGCTGATTTTGTTGACCACTAATTATGAGACTTTTTTTTGTTGTTTATGAAACTTTATTACATATTCCAGATTAAGGCCTCGGGGACATATTTGTCTTATGTAAATCACATCAAAAGCAAGATTACATTTTTTGTGCATTTTACAATGTAAAAACGTTTGTTTTCATATAAATTAGTTTGTGTTTTCATAGGTACTGTAGGCGGTGCAAGGCACAGGACCAGGATATTTTAAAGCAGGGTCTTCCAGCTTTACAGGCCCCAATGGCAGCTCCATCAAGACTTCCACCTGCCCTGCAGAAAGGACAAACTTTTACATTTGGCTCTTTAGCTCAGCCTCATCCTTTTGTGCTGCCACCGAACACTGCTGGGCAGGCACAACTTAAAGGAAGACCATCCTGTTCCACCTGCCCCTCCAAAACCCTTTATTACTTCCCCTCTAACATTTCAGACACAGGTAACACCTCAAGCGGTTCCCTACACCACACAGCAGTATAGGAAAAGAAAAATGGTGGCAGAGCAGTCAGGTATTTTTAAAAGAAAATACACCAAAAAGAAAGACACTATAGTTTGCAGCAAGTGCAAAAAGGACAGGAACCATCCTACACATCGCCAGTATTTTGGCAACTGGTATTGAGAAGAGACTGAGACTCAGTCCTATGATGAGTGGAGGGATTTACTGGAGGAGCGCAATTATGGCAAAAAGTAAATATCTATATCTAATGATGGTCCTAACTAATTTGTTATTTTTTTTAATTTTTTGAAAAAATATGCCTCGCTATAGTCTTTTGATTTTGGGTGATTTTTAGTTTTTGTCATTTTTTGTGCCTTACTGCTTTCTAAGTCCTGTTTAAGTATGTGCATTATATTTGCAGTAGTTTTTATGGTGTAAAGATGGTCCTAACTCAATTTTTTTTCTTTTTTGTTTTTAATTTTGAAAAAAAATGCTTTACTATAGCCTTACTTTTGATTTTGGGTGATTTTTGTTATTTGTCATTTTTTGTGCCTTACTGCTTTCTTACCCTAGTTTAAGTATGTGCATTATATTTGCAGTAGTTTTTAGGGTCTAATGGTGGTCCTAACTCAATTTTTTTTTTTTTTTTTTTTTTTTTTTTTTTAGAAAATATGCCTTACTTCTGATTTTGGGTGATTTTTGTTTTTTCTCATTTTTTGTGCCTTACTGCTTTCTTAGCCCTGTTTAAGTATGTGCATTATATTTGCAGTAGTTTTTAGGGTCTAATGATGGTCCTAACTCAATTTATTTATTTTTTTAAATTTTTGAAAAAATATGCCTTGCTATAGCCTTACTTTTGATTTTGGGTGATTTTTGGTTTTTGTCATTTTTTGTGTTTTACTGCTTTCTTAGCACAGTTTAAGTATGTGCATTATATTTGCAGTCGTTATTTGGGTCTAATGATGGTCCTAACTCAATTTTTTTTTTTTTGAAATTTAAAAAAAAAAAATGACTTGCTTTAGCCTTACTTTTGATTTTGGGTGATTTTTGGTTTTTGTCATTTTTATAATACTGAGTTCATGATACTGAGTTCACGATACGATTCTCTCACGATTTATTTTACAAAATGGGACTGTAGACAAATGATGACTAAAAAATATTTCTTTATTTTTTGGGGGAAAAAAACTAGAAAATACTGTACTATTTTCCTTTTTTTTTTGATTGTTAAAAGAATCCATTGATAAACTATTCAAAACAATTCAATTGAACTAAAAATAAATCTTGAATGAAATAAATAAAGGAATAATACAAATGAAGAAGAAGCCTATTAATTTAAATTCTGGTTCTCTAGTAAACAATGCAAAACTACATAATAGTTCTTTTTCTTTTTAAAAGTGCAACTGAAAATGTATTTTGTGCCTTAACAATTGGACTTAAAAAAAAAAAACACTCTGCACTGTCTCTTACGTCAGATTTGTTTGGACCAGCAGAGGGCGCTGGTAACCCAGTGGTTGGTTGGCATGCAGATAATTTACCGGTGAAGAAGAGATACTATGCTAGCAGACAGAGCTAATAGAAAAACTTGACTTTTAAAGATATTCACGTAATATTACAGATATTCTTTTGGTGCTAAAGGGGTAAGGAATCATTTATGAACATGTTTAAGAGTAGAAGGCGGCCAGAAAGAAAGTAGTAGCAGATTCTGCCCGCCGCCAAAACCTCTGGAAGGATAAATAGATAGCGGCCTCTGCTGTTTAAAAAAAGTACTGCGATTCATTTTTCAGAGTATCGATGTGAACTGTGATACCTATGAATCGATTTTTAACTGCCTTACGATTAATCGTTGCATCCCTAGTGATCATGAATTAAAATGATGGTATAATTGTAAATATGTTGCTGTTGTAATTGTAATTACATTAGAAATGAGTTCAGATAATTTACATTGTAATAGTAATTGCCATGAAAAATCTATAAAAATTATAATTTAGTGCTAAACTGGGGAACCATGGTACAGTTCTATGTACAGTTCTATACATACTGTATGTATTTTGAGTGATATTTTTGGGTGTGACCAATACTAGAGTATTATGTGGCCCACGTCTGGTCCAAACCAAAAGCTAATAAATGATTGCTAATCAGGATGCAGCAAGTTAAATTTACTAAACAAGAAATATTGAAAAAATATGTTAAATCTTAAAATAAGAAGGTCCTGGTAAATATTCTAAAGCGTTAAAATAAGCAGAAATGTATGATTATTAGATTAAATTACTTGAAATCAAACTTCCTCCAGCACAATAATAAGTGAAATATACTGACTATAAACAAATTATTATTTATTTTTTTATTTTATTTTATTTTTTTAATTTTGCAAATGAAAGCTTTGGAACAAGAAGAAAACAACTAATCTATGTAAAAACTGACTCAGTAATAGTGAAAAATTGACTCATTTTGAAATAAACTTAAATCTATATTAAAACCAAATTTTTGTTCTTAGAATAAACATTTTATCAGAATCACAACCAGTGATACACTCCACAGGCCAGTGAAGTCTTTGGTACAGTAAGTGGACTGAAGGAGACCACGCCCCCTGCTGTCACAGCTGAGAGTTACACTGGAGAGTCTTCAGCTCACTTCCCTGGTCCTCTGTAGACTTCACAAACCAGGAACGCTTTCCATTCAAACCAATCCTAGAGAGGTTAAAGGGTGTGAACAAAACCCTTAGCCCCACCCCCTTTGACCTGTAGTTAACAGCAAAAGAAGGCCTCAGTGAGAATTGAACTCACGACCCCTGGTTTACAAGACCAGTGCTCTAACCTCTGAGCTATGAGGCCCTGTGTGTGACAGCATAGATGATCTTTCACATGGCAGATATACACTACACCACTTACATGTACAACTGGGCATCACTTTTTTTTAAGTTTTGGGGGCGGGGCTCTAAAAATCCATCTCATGATGTAACTTTTTTCTCTTACAGTTCCATCTTAATGTCAACAGTTATGATAGTGTGTGGTCTTATTTTGGTCCTCAGTTATGAGGGAATTCCAACTCCGTCATCAAATCTTTATTTTTATTTTTTTACCAATTTGAAAGGCTACCAATCAATAGCCTTTGTTCAATCAGCTCTCAACAAACACCCATGTATCTTAACCACATGCTAGTTGTGCTACAGATGTTATATCATGCTTTAATTGTCTACTCACCACTTTCTAGGTGTTTTGAACCGTAAGCGCTTTAACTCGTAACCAGTGTTGTGTGAGTTACTGAAATAAGTAATGCGTTACTGCAAAAAGTAACTTTTGAGTTACTTAGAATGAAAGAGTGTATTATTTATTTTGGGTCATTTGTGTCCATACAGCTTCATATTAGTGCTGTAATAATATAATAATCCACTGTTGATCAACTGTGCCCCTGTATTAACATTGTTTTGTATAAAAACCTCTGATAAATGAAATGTTACTGTATCCAACCCTACAGTTTATAATCATTTACATTAACAGAACTAAACTCTGCTCAGTATTAATCTTTACAAACACCAATCTGACTGAAACACTAAGTATTCTTTCAATACCAGTTTATTTATCTGAGACCAGCAGAAACTGTAAATATTACAAGGAATTGTGACATCGTCCTGCTCTTGACTCGCTATGACGTGATGTAAACAGAAACATGCTGACAATGCTTCTTCTTCTTCTTCTTCTTCTTCTTCTTCTTCTTCTGTTTTACCGTGGTTAGCACGGTGTCCCGCAAAAATATGTAGAGCCACTGTAAACAGGAAGTGCACCGCAGCTAGCAAAGTAATGGACAAACGCAGCATAATGTAACGGTAACGGCGTTATTTCGTTAAAAAAATATTGCGTTACAGTACAAGTTACTGTAAAAAGTAACGCACTGCTCGTAACCATGTTTTTACACATTTTTACAGCTTCATAGGTCAGTTAGCTCAGCTGGTCAGACCGTGGTGCTAATAATGCCAAGGTCATGGGTTCAAGCCCCATACTGGCCAGATCTTAGCAGTTTGTAAATGAAAATGTTATTATGTATTATGTTATTGTTAACCATCTAACCATTAGAAACACAGCTTATTGGGTCTTATTTCATCTGATCAACCAAATTCAAGGATTCACAGCCAGCAGAGACACTTTATGAGGTGTGTGTATTGTTCTTTAACATAAAGTTCTATATTTGGTCCTGTTTACTTTCTCACATGATTAAAAACCACATCATGCTTCACTTGAGGTGAACCTAGACCCACATTTTATAGAGGACCAGAGTCACTTGTTTGCTCCATACCAGAGTTCTAGTGAGCTTTTACATATCACAAACAGACCAGAACTATCAGAGGAAATGAAGCATGGTGCTGATCACAGAGGAATGTGTGAATGTTCAGCACAAGCAGCAGACACTAACTTATTCAGAGAATACATTCTAGAGAAGTTCATGTCTCCTTTGAGAACTGGAGGTAAGGAACCACTGATATACACTTTTTTCTGCAAAATACTCACAATTTCCAACAAGAATAAACAGAATTCTTCTTCAACACCTCAGACTGCTCCTTCCTGATATCATTTATTCTAAAATCAATCACAACATTCTTCACGTGTGGAAACTCTTCCTTCCAGGTCTGATACCATGTCATCAGGTAAACAAAGAACCTTTTACATTTTTGTTGATAATCATCTGAACATTTTTCACAGATTCATCTCCAATGATCAGCGTATGAGGATCCCTCTTTTTCTGATGTAGCTTCTGTTTTCCTGAAGCTCTCTCAGTCTTCACCATGCTGTTAGCTTGTGTTGTTCTCAATAGAACAGAACTCTTATTCATTCCCATTCACCAGTGAGGAAAATCTATTGTCCACCTTTACATGGATCTGGGCTTGTGGTTCAGTGTGTCTTCTTCCTTTCACCAACCTCCATTTCTGTGTCTGAGCAGAAAAGTGAGTTAACCCTCTGTAGTCGATGGACGCGTCGCCGCATCCTGATCACATGACTGATTTAAGACAGCAGAGCGACCAGATGTAGCCTCACAGTGTTAATTTAAACTGTTAAAACTCTAAACTTTTTGTTGCGTTCAGTGTGTAAACGAAGAGTAAAAACGGGACGTTCTACCTTCTCTCACAAAGCAAAAGTGTTTGAAAGCAAAAAATACACCTCTTCCCTATTGGTGAAAAACACACATCAACCAATCAAAATGTGATGACAACTCATGATGTGTGGTTGCTGAGGAAGCGGTAAAGTGTGTGTGACGCGCTGCAGAGCTTCAGACAGAGCAAACAGAGACGATGAGGGACATGATGAGTGTCTTAGGAGGACGACTAAGTCGGTGAACCATCTTGTTTATAGAGGAAAATAAATGTTCTACTCTTATAAACAGCGCTACATAGAGGAGAGGACATGGAACATGTAACAGACTGATCTCAGCTGCTCAGGCAGCAGAGGCTCCGCCCCCTGAGCTGAGCCCTGCAGACAGAGGAGGCTGTGACTCTGAGGAAGGAGAACAGCAGGAGTCCAGATAAAGACACTGTCCTCCCATAGTGCAAAGGACCTGTGTCTAATGTTATGATACTGTTCATCATCACCCACTGGTTCAGAGACACAGATGATGGTCAAAAAGCCCCCAAAGGCAGACTGAAGTGCAGGCTCCGCCCCCAGGTGGACACTAGGTGATGGGACACACCAGGTATTGATGGAAAGACAATGAAGCCTATGAATGAAAACAAACTTTCTTGTAACAATGCTTATACACTGTCTTGTTGGTGTAAATCTACATGTCTAATAAACTAAAACCTACACCATCCTCCCAGTCCTGTTATTCTATACAGTACTTAACAGAAACCTAAAAGCTGCTTGGTCTAGTTAACCTCCTGAACAATGTACAACATATAATGGGATCCTGAAATTAGGACAGAGAGGAATAGAAGTGAGACATGATCATTGATGAATATTAAAATGAATAAATGACAGATTTAGTGATATTTTCATAGACTATTTATTCACCACATCAACACAGAATATTTCCTCATACATGGCAACCTTTAAAAAGTGAGAGGAGACAAAGAAAGAAATGTGAGAAAGAATAACACTTGATGGACATATGATCACAGTACTGGTATCTAGAAAAATGTGGGAAAATAGTTGCGTCATCAACTCTATACAGTATTTACTTAGAGGAACCTCCTGAACAAACAATGAACAACATATGATGGGATCCTGAAAACAGGACACAGAGGAACATGAGATGAGATGAATAATAAAATGTATAAATAACAGATTGTGATTAAGTGATATTTTCACAGACTATGTACTCACCACATCAATAAACAGTCACCTTAGACCTCCACAGCAGTAACACAGACATGGCAACCTTTAAAAAGTGTAAGGAGACAAACAGAGAAAGGTGAGAAATAAACACCTGATGGACTTGATCAGATGATCACAGTATTGATATGTTCACTCTAGAAAAATAGCTGAATCATGTTTTCTATACAGTACTTACTGAGAGGAAACAACGACAGGCTCCCAAAAATGAGTGACATCATCCTATAAGAGACAGTGAGAGGTTAAGGCTGGAAGAAAACAGCTGTTTGTAAAAACAATACCTCATTCTTATATTTATTCCACCAAGTGTCTTATATATTAAGACTTATTAAGATGCACTAATTCTTATTCTTTACTTGTTTTTCTCCCAAGATAGATGCAAAATGTTTTCTCTGGACTGTACTTTGTGAAATGACAGTAAAGTTTAATCTAATGTTATCTGATACATTATAATGAGTTTTTGATCATTATATTTTACCTCATCAGGCTACAAAATAACTTTCTCAACAGTTCACTCTTCTCAGCGACCCTGTAAATAAAACAATAAACATGCCTGTGGCACACATATAGCTACTTAAAGAGTAAACACATGTAAACAAAAAGGGGGCGGGCTCACATCACGCTATGGTAACCCACAAGGACAAAATGCAAAAAAAGTCCGAAAAACCTGTGGTGGGAAAAAAAAAAAAAAATACATCTTTTTTTTTTTAACTCAAATTTGCAAATTACATTTTTTTATATACAGTAAATATATTTTTATATATAAATTCAATAAATCTTTTTTTTTTTTTTTTGCCCAGCATGCACAGCTAGCTAAATTATAAATTAGCCTACTTCTAACGACTGATTGTGTTAAAGTTAACAAGCACAACAAAAATAAATGACACCCAATCTTGATTGATATCTGACCCAGGTAGACGACAGTTCATCACTTCTTAGCTGTAGTTCAGATTCCCTCCACTCTCACCTGCGGAGCCCGTGGGTCTCTCCTCCTCCTGTTTCCCCTTCCCCTCATCCACCTGACGACCACCTCCACCATCATCACCTGTGGGCTGTGGCCGCTTCAGATGCTGCTGAAGATGAAGCTCCACCATAGCCATCAGCAAACATCTGTTATTTTCACACATTTGGCAACATCTGCCTGAAGAGCTTGTAGCTTTTTATGTCAAATTTAAAAATACAAAAATACACATAACTACGTAAAATAAAAAACTAAACAATATTTATACAAAAAGTACACAAAATGATAACAGAAATACACAAAAATATACAAAAAGGCTCCAAAAACATACATTACAGAAAAATACACCAAACGACAACAAAAATATGAAAATGACTCAAAATACACAAAACTAAATATTTATACAAAAATACACAAAATGACTCCAGAATCACACTACAAAGGCAAAAATAATAATAATAATAATAATCATTATACAAAAATACACATAAAAAAACAAACATTACAGAAAAATTCACCAAATGACAACAAAAATATGAAAATGACTCAAAATACACAAAACTAAATATTTATACAAAAATACACAAAATGACTCCAGAATCACACTACAAAGGCAATAATAATAATAATAATCGTACAAAAAATGCACAAAAACACAACAGAAAGATACAAAAATACACAGAAAAAAAAACATACATTACAGAAAAATACACCAAACAAAAAAATATATAAAAATGAGTAAAGAAAAAAAACCAACAAACTCATTTATCATAATCATGTCCCATAGAATTAAACCAGGGAAATCGCACATGCTATTTTATTTTGCACCTGCAAATAAACCCATTTATAACACTAGAGAGTGCAGAGTATGTACAGTACACCTCTTTGTACATCCAACCTTCAAACACATACTCATTTGGACATAAATTATGACTCTACTAAAGCTCCAACTATATGAATACATACTTCTGATAGTCACTGTACTAGTTTATTTACTCATGCCAAATAAAATGTGACAAAGACAACGATATTACTCATGAAATATGTATTAACAAAATATATCAACAAAAAAAGTTAAGACATCATAGACATTGTTTGGATGATCACATTGATAGATCTAAGCCCAGCTCTGGTTTGTAACTGGAAGCTGTTCACTGATATCACTTCTAAATAATCCTCCATCTACTTTCCAATCAGCTGAATGTGTCCAAATGTTAATGATGGATGTGTCAGTGTCTAATGTGACTCTGCTTGGCTTTAGAATGACTAAGAACAGGCCACAGCTGTACATTGGATGTATAACATCACAAGTCTTTATGTGTCTGTTTGGATTCATAATATTAATAATGAAGTCACTCCAAACACTTTGTATTTTATTGAATCATCAGAGTTATGAAACATGTCAGCTAATGTGTTCTTCAGTGTGTCAATGCACCACCCTGGTGTTCTGTATATACAACTTTATATTATATTCATTTACACATTTAGACATGTGATTAACCTGGACACACCTCCACTCTGAGTCCACATACAGGGAGACTCCGCCCCCTTTTAATCAGTGCTGTTCATTGGGAATAATTCATATCCTTCTAGAACCAAAACAGGAACTCTTTCACTGTCTCAGATGTTGATACAACACTACATTTAAATAAAAAGCCTTATTAATGTAGGAACAATCTCAAACTAAAGAATTCTGCACTTGTTTGACTCATTTTATCAGAATTTGTTAGAAAGACATCATGACTGGATGTGAAAGCAGCAGTTACTCTAAAAGTCTATTTTTAAACTCCTGCAGCTTCACTAAACACTCAGTTTTCAGAGGAACCTTCACTTCCTGTTCTTAGATCCATCCAGTGGATGTTCTTCTCATGGGAACCATGTGTGTTTGATGGAGGATTATGTGCTATCCAATGAAAAGCTCTCCCTCTCTCTGACATGTTTCTCTGTTCAAAGAAATCCAGCACAGACAATAACACGTCTTTATTTAAAGGAACAAAGCTTCACTGGACATTTGATATCATTACATTTACATTGATTCAAACTTTATGTCAGAAGGAAGATTTAAGAAGAACTTTTGGATTTATCATGGTTACATAGAACATTGTAAGTTCTAAAGAAAGGCTGGACAGGCTAAAGAACAGATTAAAGAACATTTCAGAGTTAGAATAAATCTATGAGCTGTAATCACAGAGTTGATAGAAATGTAAATATGGTGATAAAATGGGAGTGTTTGGACACTTTGGGCTCCCCTTCCCCTGATATTCATTCAGCACACTGCATGATCCATTCACAGGCTTTAGGCAGGGTTTCCCTGTCAGGAACCATTTCATCACATTCACTTCAACTGTAGAAAAACATACTTTATATAAAACACATCACATCTAAAATCAAGAAAATACTATTATGTGATGTATTAGATACTCATTTAAAACTCATTACAAATATGAATCCTTTATAAACACAGAGAAAAGAAACAGATTCAAAGGTACATGATGAAGATGGTCTGTATTAACACAGCATGTATATTCATCTAGAAGTTAGGATCTGATTATTACATTTATTGGAATGTTAGTCACCTTCTCTACATTCTATAAAAAAAACTACTAATGATTAATATGTACAGTATACAAACATATGATGGACATCATAGACTGTCTTTCATATAAAATACGTGTTAAACTTAAGGCCCGGGGGCCAAATCCTGCCCTGTAGAGCATCTAATTCAGCCTGCAGGAGAAAGTAAAAATGACAGTTAATTTCTACAATTATTCATGTTTTCACTAATTCAGTTGTAGATATCTCAGCCTCTCTCAAAACAAATAATTTTAAGTTAACTCCACAATATTAGCAGAGCTCACAGTTTTCCCACGCTGACATCACATGATGGAGTTATTTTTAAACTCAAATTGTTGCAGGAACTCTCAGTTTTCGAAAGTTATGCAATTTTTCCAAAATTAATCCACAACATTTGAGAAAATTAAAGCAAAGTTGCTCATAAACTAGGGCTGGTTTTCCTATAATCTGCAGCCCTTTGGACCCCAAACTGGTCCGTATTTGAACCCTCAACTAAAATAAGTTTGACAGCCCTGATATAGAATCTGTCATTAGTGTATAATAATAATAATAATGTGAATCATTCTTCATATACATCTTGTATGAATACAGAAGCTATAGAATGTATATCCTGTATAGAAAGTGAACAAAGGGAAACTTCTTCCTGCTTCCTTTTCAACTGATCATTGTCTTGATCTTTTCTTTCAGACCACACCTTCAAAGATCAACAACTTCCTGAACTGTTGGTGTCCATTTTCCAGCTGACAGCAGGTTTATGTTGGAATCCTGTGCAGCCTGATCTCTGGGTTCTTCAGTCCAACACTGGAACCAGAAGGTGTCGTCACCATCCGTGTGTCGCTGGGATCTGAAGATGATTCCTGCTCCATGTCTCCATCCACACAGAGATGTGAGTGGAGAACAGATGAAGTGCTGAAGGTCTTTCCACACTCATCACATCTGAGAACATTCTTCTCATGAACTCGTTGGTGGTGATTAAGGTTAAATTTCCTCTTGTAAGATTTTCCACATGTGTCACATTTATGAGGTCTTTCTGATGAGTGGCTGATTTGGTGTTGTTTTAACCGTTGATATGTTGTAAAAACTTTGTCACACTGGTCACAGGGACACACTTCATGTCCAGTGTGAGATCTCAGGTGGATGATGAGGGTTTCTTTCTGTTTATATATTTTCCCACAGTGGTCACAGTGATACAACTCTGTTCTGGAGTGAGCCTGCATGTGCAGCGTTAAAGATGATCTGTGAGTAAAAGTCTTTCCACATTGTTCACATCTGTGAGCTTTGATTCCACGGTGAATGAGGATATGTTGACTGAGGGTTCCAGATCGACTAAAAGTCTTTCCACATTCATCACATTGAAACTTTTTAACTCCAGTATGAATGACTTTGTGTTTTATTAAGGTAGATATATGGTTAAAAGCTTTTCCACACTGGTCACAGTTAAATGGCTTTGATCCAGAATGGATTCTTTGATGTACAGTGAGGTTTGATTTACAGCTAAAGGCCTTTCCACACTGGTCACAGTTAAATGGCCTTGATCCAGAATGGATTCTTTGATGTACAGTGAGGTTTGATTTACAGCTAAAGGCCTTTCCACACTGGTCACAGTTAAATGGCCTTGATCCAGAATGGATTCTTTGATGTCTAATGAGTAATGATTTAAAGCTAAAGGCCTTCCCACACTGGTCACATGTATGTTTAGCTTTAACTCCAGCTTGGCTCTGCTGTTGAACTCTTTGCTCTGAAGTTTTTCTCTTAGATTTGTTTCTTTGTTGTGGCTGAGCTTCATGGTCCTGAGAGCGTTGAGGTGTCACTTTGTTCTGGCTTCCAGAGTCCTGTAGAACAGTTAGAGATTAAACACAGAGAAGGAACCAAACAAACATTTGTGAATCAGTTGTTAAACCTCCAGCCCTAAACCAGCTCAATGTGGAAAAATGGACATTGGCACGTTAGCGCCCCCTACAGAGTGAAGAGAATTTAATATGAGACAAAAGTCCTATATTAACACACTTTTCTAGGGCGTTTCACTGACAGGGCTCAAAGTCACTGCAGATCATCTAGAGAAGTGGGACACCAAAAGAGATTCATGGATTTTTGCTAACTTTTACGGTGTTTACAGGGCAGAGCCGTGAATCTTGGCCTAATTTTCTTTTCTTTTTTCAAATACACATAATGACTCCAAAAAACATACTTTACAGAAAAATACACCAAACAAAATAAAATATAAAAATTAGTGCTTTGGCGTATAAATGTTACTCATTTTAATTAAAGTCTAACTTTTTAACAATGTATTTTACTCATAAACGTATTTATCAATTTTAGTATTTATATAAACTTATTTATCTGAAACTCTTAACCAATTGATTATTATTCTTAACATGTCTGTGATTTTATTCTTCATTGTTTTAACCTAAACTACACTATGAAATATATATTATATCAATTGGATCAAATAGTACCTTAATGTATTTTGACTAAGATGTCACTAAACAAACAAACTGGTAAAGCCAAACCCTTTGGCTGTAGAGTTAACTTACATTTGGGTCAAAATACATATAAACATGTAATCAGCCTGTGTACTTTACCATGACCTATATTCCAAATTAAATACTTGCTTTTAGGAGCTTAAAATAAACCATAATATTTCAATAAATCTGAAGACAATTTTCAGTCAAAGTAGTAGAAGCAGGAGCTTAGACCCAACACATGTTGGGGCTCCATCTAGTGTCTAATTGTAGAACTACACCTACGCCTGACCTAAGGTGAATGCGGAAATGGACAGAATCGGGTTTAAATGCCGTCACCGTGAGGGAAAGGATGTTTTTTTTATGCGGAAATGTCCTTCCAACTCTCTTTGTAGTCGTTTCAAACACCACCTAAACACCGTCTAACCAGGCAAAAACTACACAAATCATCACTGACTCCTACATCAGAGCCACCAGTGTCTGTTTAACTTTAACATGTCTGTGAAGCTCTGTCTGTTTCTCATAGCGCTGCATCGCTCTATGAAAACATGACTCAGCTTTAATCAGCTTCACTTGCTCAGAGCGTTTAAACATCTCATCAGAGCTACAGAAGATCTGGATAAAGTTGTT
This sequence comes from Gouania willdenowi, assembly GCF_900634775.1. Lineage (NCBI taxonomy): Eukaryota > Metazoa > Chordata > Actinopteri > Blenniiformes > Gobiesocidae > Gouania > Gouania willdenowi. The sequence continues at coordinate 190,771 of NW_021145033.1, read as the reverse complement.
CTGAAGTTGAGGACTAGACCATCAATACCAGGGATTGTAGAGTCTGAAACATCATAGATTATTGATAACTTCTGATACTGTAAAATATTTTGACCCCTAGTGGTGAAATAACACTTCTTACAAGTGATGTTTGCACATTTATTTTTGTGTAATTACGGTCTGGAATTATGTCATCAGGATCATTTAAATTAGGTTCATTTAAATTAAGTTGATCAAAACTTAATCAATAAACCTGATCAGATTCAGTAAACCATTGATCCCTGAGGGTAAATATAGTGACATTAATGCTGCTCTCATACATTTTTATATGACATGAATAATTAAAAATGTTAGTCAGAACAGCTTCGCACTGTTCACTAGCTTTGTAGCTCACGGTTTCAGAAAGGTTGGTGACCCGGGTCACGGGAGAGAGGTAAGTCACGCGAGATATTCTGAGAGTCTGTGAAAATTCAACATGGCGGCTCGCTGAAGCGTGACTCTAATCAGAAATTATCCTCTCTGTGGCGCTTTAATACTTCATTACTTAATGACAGTGAATTTGGTAAAATGATAAGAAAAGAATGGGAGGACTTTCTATTAACAAACGATTCTCTGGAAGTGTCACCGTCCTTACTCTGGGAAACCGGCAAGGCTGTCATCAGAGGAAAGATTATATCATACTCTTCTTATTAGAAAAAACAGGAACAGATAGCAGAAAAAACGATTGAAGAAAAAATTGAGAAACTTACGGAAGAATACGCAGCTAACCCGTCTGAACTTTTATGGAAAAAACTCCAAAATACAAAACTTAATCTGGACATCATTTAATCTAAAAAAAACAATGGATTTTATTTTGCAGCAATTACGGTACAAAAACTTTGACAACAATAATAAATCAGGAAAATATTTAGCAAACCAGCACACAACAAAGAAAACTATTTCATAGCAGCAATCTCTGATCATTCAGGTCAAACTTTAAACTTACCTCAGGACATTAATAAGATTTTTCATGATTATTATCAAAATTTATACTCACCTAACTTAAACCCTGACCCTGAAGATTTTAAAACCTTCCTCAATAACTTAAACCTACCACAGCTCACCATAGATCAGAAAACCACCTTAGACTCACCATTAACCTTACAAGAACTACAAAATGCTTTGGATAGCATGTCAACAGGCAAAGCACCAGGTCCAGATGGGTTCCCTGCTGAATTCCTAAAACATTTCTGGTCAATGCTGGCTCCACTCTTTTTCAGAGTAGTAACAGGGATTAAAAATAAAGGTTACGTAGGAGGTCACATGAATACAGCAAACATTAAATTACTACTTAAACCAGACAAAAACCCCATGTTACCCTCAAGCTACCGTCCCATCTCACTTATTAACACAAACATAAAACTTATTTCCAAAGCACTCACTTCCAGGTTAGAAAAAGTAGTACAGTCAATTATATACCAAGACCAATCCACTCCACTGAAACTGCTCTTCTGAAAGTTTCTAGTGACGTGATGATGGCCGCTGACTCTGGTCGTTACACAGTAGGGATGTAACGATTCACTCAACTCCCGATACGATTCGATTCACGATACTGGGTTCACGATACGATTCTCTCACGATTAATTTTACAAAATGGGAATGTAGACAAATTTTTTTTTGGGCAAAAACTAGAAAATACTGTATTATTTTCCTTTTATTTTTCATTGTCAAAAGAATCCCTTGATAAACTATTCAAAACAATGCAATTTAACTAAAAATAAATCTTGAATGAAATAAATAAAGGAATAATAGAAATGAAAATGAAGCCTATTAATTTAAATTCTGGTTCTATAATAAATGCAAAACTGCATAATAGTTCTTTTTCTTTTTAAAAGTGCAACTGAAAATGTATTTTGTGCCTTAACAATTGGACCTTAAAAAAAAAAAAACCGTGATTACACTGATTTACGTCATATTTGTTTGGACCAGCAGAGGGCGCTGGTAACCCAGTGGTCGGTTGGCATGCAGAAATTCTTGCAGTGAAGAAGAGAAGCTATGCTAGCAGACAGAGCTAATAGAAAAACATGACTTTTACAGATATTCAAGTAATATTACAGATATTCTTTCAGTGCTAAAGGGGCAAGGAATTATTTATTAACATATTTAAGAGTAGAAGGCGGCCAGAAATAAAGTATTAGCAGACTCCGCCCGCCGCCTACACTTGTACACTTGCCCTCTGCTGGTTAAAAAAAGTACCGAGATTCAATTTTCAGAAAATCGATATCAACCGTGATACCTATGAATCGGTTTTTGACTGCCTTACGATTAATCGTTACATCCCTATTACACAGTTTTAGTTTTACTTGATCTGACAGCTGCCTTTGATACTGTAGATCACAGTATACTGGTTGATCGACTCAAATCTGAGATGGGGTTTTCTGGTACTGTTCTCCAATGGTTTACCTCTTACATTAATGAAAGAACCTTTAATGTTGCTATTAATGATGTTATGTCCAATATGTCCAACCTGTCATGTGGAGTAGCCCAGGGCTCTGTTCTGGGGCCTGTTTTGTTTTTATTGTATCTGATGCCTCTTGGTCGGTTGATCCGTGGTTTTAAAAATGTGTCTTATCATTTTTATGCTGACGATATCCAGTTGTACTGCTCCTTTAATGACTCTGAGTTTCACTTTTTATCCGAGATCTTAGACTGTATATCCTGTATCAAAAACTGGTTGTCATCAAATTATCTCCAGATAAATTCAAACAAAACAGAAACTCTGATCATTGCTCCTGATGAAAACATCCTCTAATTAAAAACTCTCTTGGTGATCGTGGCTCATCTGTTAAAACCAGCCTCAGAAACCTTGGGGTTGTTTTTGATCAGTCCATGTCTTTGGAGGGACATTGTCGTCAATTGACTAAAAACTGTTTTTACCACCTGAGAAATATCTCTAAAGTGAGGCATCTATTATCAAAATCAGATCTGGAACTGGTCATACACGCATTTATATCATCTCGTATTGACTACTGTAATTCTGTTTTTACTTGTTTTAATAAGTTGACCCTAAACAGACTCCAGATCGTTCAGAACGCTGCTGCCAGACTTTTAACTGGTGCTTCTAGAACATCCCACATCACCCCCATTCTTGCTACTCTGCACTGGCTTCCAGTTAAGTTTCGCATAGAACATAAAATAATAATTCTCACGTTCCGAGCTCTACATGGTCAGGCCCCTAAATATATCTCGGACTTGTTGTGCCCCTACTCATCAGGGCGATGCCTTCAGTCTTCAGGTCAGGGTCTCCTAAAGACCCCAAAAACTAAATTTAAAACCAGAGGAGACCTGGCGTTCCAGGCTGTAGCTCCCAGACTCTGGAATTACCTGCACCAGTCTCTCAGGGAGCTCAACTGTGTGGACACTTTTAAAAAACTGCTGAAGACAACACTTTACAGTAAAGCTTTTAGTGAACTGGATTTTAATTTTTATTTATCCTTTAATGTTCCTGTTCTTATGATATTTATGCACTCTTGTTTTATCATTCTATTGTGTTGCACTTGTACTTTTACCACAACTCTGTAGAGCACTTTGTGATTTTATCTGCAAAAAGCGCTTTATAAATAAACTACTTACTTACTTACATACAAGACCAGACAGGATTTATTAAAAATAGACACTCCACAGACAATGTTAGAAGACTGTTTAATTTGATCAACATGGCACAGAACTCTAAAAAGAAAACAATAATCTTGTCACTTGACGCAGAAAAAGCATTCGATAGAGTCAACTGGTCATTCCTTCTTACTGTCCTTGGCAAATTTGGCTTTGGAGAATCATTCATACAATGGATCTCCACCCTATACTCTAAACCTAAGGCCTCAGTAACCACAAACAAAAAAACATCCCAAAGCTTCACACTGCAGAGGGGAACCAGACAAGGCTGTCCACTCTCACCTTTGCTTTTTGCAATATTTGTTGAACCTCTCGCAGCAGCTGTTCGTCAGAACTCTGTTATTAAAAAAATCCACTCATCCATTTCAGAACACAAAATTAATCTTTATGCGGACGATATTTTACACTATTTGGAAGAACCCCAATCTTCATTAGAAGAATTATTTAAACTAATAAACAGCTTCTCTAAACTATCAGACTATTCCATTAACTGGTCAAAATCATCAATCCTTCCATTAAACAAAAAATTCATGGAACCCAGCAACCCAAAACCCACAATACCCCTCCCCCACAAATATAATTAAATATCTAGGCTTAAATATATCACCAAACTTAAATGAAGTAATTAAACTGAACCTGGATCCGCTGTTGGATAAAGTCACAGAAGACCTGCGGAGATGGAACAATCTCCCCATCTCACTCCTTGGCAGAAAAGCCTCAGTTAAAATGAAAATCTTACCTAAAATAAACTATCTGTTCTCTATGATCCACTGAAACCACCAACACAATGGTTCAAAAGATTAGATTCTGCAATTACAAAATTCTATGCTAGGAATAAAAAAACAAAAATAAGCCTTTCAACCCTTCAAAAAAATAAAAGCGAGGGAGGGTTGGAAGCCCCTAATTTCACGCATTATTACCTAGCAAACCAAATTCTATATTTAACAGAATGGCTAAAACCAAAAGAATACCACAACACCTGGCTAGAAATAGAACAACTAGACTGCAAACATATTAAACTCTCTGATCTCCCTTTTATCACTGCGACCCTCAAACATCATAACTGCTTTAAAAACCCACTGATTGCCTCCACCCTGACTGCATGGTGGAAAGCCCTGGACATTACAAATGTTCAATTAAAAAATAGTATGCTGTCTCCAATCTGGCACAAACCCCGACTTTAGAAACAGAAAAACACTGCTCTATCTAAAAACATGGGAAGATAGCGGAATTATTCATCTCCAAGACCTCTTCCAAAATGATAAGCTCAGGACATATAACAATCTAACCCAAACATTTAATATAAATAAAAGTAATTTTCTTCAGTACTTACAAGTAACAGAGACAATTAAGAAAAATACGAAAATAGATTTAATCACCTTGCAACCTCCAGAACTGGCCATATATATGAAAAAAATCTCAACAAAAACAAAAAAACTCTCAAAAATATACAGAGCACTCTTGAACACTAACTCTAATCACTTACAAAACGCTAAATGGGACGCTGAACTCTCAATCACTACAAACACCGATTTCTGAACAGAAATTTGTTGTAATACCTTTAAGATCTTCTTCTTCTTGCTTCTCTGCTTCTTCTTGCTTCTCTCGACGAGGTCAGTCGCACTCTCTGTTTCTCCCTCCCTTCCGTCTTATCTCTCTCCCAGCTGCTGCCTTGTCAGGTCTTGTGAAACTAACAAGAGCCTCTCTCTGCAACTCATCCAAAACCGGAATAATGGAATTAATTAGTTGGTCTCTCAGTGCTATCGATCAGATTTTTTCGACGCAAAGAACCAGGGGTGGTGACCCCGCATGTCCAAGCGGGACGTTTGCGGCTGGATACACACTTGACTCTTGGAACAAGTGGCGAGTTGGGTGTCTGTCCATCCTTTCCGTGGAAGACGTGGAGGACATCTACATGATTGGAATAATGATAGTAGGCATGCTGCTGATCGGAGCTGGTGGCTTCCTAATCTATCGTAAAGTCCGTACTACGCTGGCGACTGTTTTGGAAAAGCTGCCAGTGATTTCTGAAGGATGTAGCAGGGCTCTGAACACTCAGACTCATGTGTTGATCGATATCAAAAGCAAGCAAGAGTTGCTTTTGGATCGTCTACGCGTTATGGATAACAACTGGGAGAAGTTCGAGACCCGGCTTGGAAGTGGAAACTAGGCCACTCATTGGATTACAGCAGAGAGACCCAGGACAGAAGGCTATTGGAAATTAACATAGCCTGTATCAAATCACATTGCTTATCTCCCTTTCGGCTCCCCAGCTAGCCAAGGCTAAAGCCAAGGTTGTCTCAACTCTTATCACCAGGAAGTTTCTGCAGACGGCGGCTCTTACCCCCACTCCCTCCCCCCGCTCCCTCCCTACATTCCTCCTGGAACTGTTGATGCTGAACTTTTCCACACGTCATCTGGTTGTCAGTAACGCAGCTACAGGTCTTCAACTTCAAATGCCTCGTCGGCCATCTTTCCCCACCTCCCATCCGCAGCTGCATGGAGGCGTGGTTGCAGCGCCGACTGGCAGCACGCCCATGTCCCCCAAACGGCTGGACTCCTGTTGTTCTTCCCACCTGACCCCCTCCCCCAGCCAACCTCCCACCCAACCCTTCCTACATGCCTTGTCTCGAGTTGTTTGACTGTGTCATGCTTACATTTATGTTTGCAGAGGCGGTTTTTTTCCTGGTTTCACACTGCTTTCTCTGTTTAGGGAAATCAGTTTCAAACTGGCAGTTTTTTTCCCCTCACCCCTCCTCTCCTCCTGTTATTGATCCCGTTTTCACCTAAATATGTGGGCGCCGCAAATGGCTGCTCCGGTGTGTTGATGTGTCTCCTTTCACTGCAACTACCTAGTCAAATTCCTCGTATTGTTCTAAACTGTACCTGGTCAATAAAGCTGATTCTGATTCTGAAAAACACAAATCTTCAGCTAATTCAATACAAGGTCCTCCACAGATCCCACATTACCCAACAGAAAATGTATGAAATGGGCTTCTCCCCAACAGACATCTGCTCTCACTGCACCCAGGGAACAGCTGATTCATATTTACATGCCGTATGGCTTTGTTCGCCAGTTCAACAATTTTGGTTTCTAATCACTGAAAAACTGTCCTCCATTTTGGACAATCTATGTCTGTTAGGAGACCTGACTATGCTTGATATTCCTGTAAATCACAATCCATCCTTGCGGCACTCGCCATAGCAAAAAAAACAATATTACTGAATTGGAAAGATAAAAAATCGTTAAGCATAAACCAATGGTGAAATCTCCTCATAGAATTTATTTCCATGGAAAAGATGTCTGCTCTCAGAAAAAATAAAATAACCTGCTTTGAGGAGCGTTGGACTCCTTTTCTAATTGCATTGAATCTCGATTTTTCATTTTTAATGAAAAATCGAAAAAAAAAGTGCCCCGCGCCCACTGGCTGCCCGTTCGGCGCGGCTCTGGCCATCTGCTGGGCGTGGGCCTTGGCTCCGCTGCTGAGGTCTCCGGCAGGGGGCTCTCTGGGCCCTCCCCTCGGGGGTTGGGTGCTTGGGTGTGGGTGGGTGGGGGGGCGGGATGCTGGGGGGGCCTTGGGGTTGGGGGTTGGGGTCGGTGGCGGGATGCGCTGGGTGCTCGGATGCTTGGGGCTTTCTCGGATGTGTGTGTGGGGGGCGGTGGCTGCCTCTCAGCCTGGGATCTTGGGGGCGTCTGGGGGGTTGCTCGGACATGGGGGGGTGGCCTGGGGCTCCCTGGCCCCCACTCTTTCTGCTGGCCTGGCTGCATCTGCGGGCCCGGGGCAGTTCTTGGGTTTGCGGTAGCGGTCTTTTTGCACATATACTGGTATACGATGCACTGGCACACCTTGGGATGTGGGATAAAACTCATACTGGGCTTCACTTTAGACACGTTAATCTCAAATACCTGCTTTAGGTACTACCACTCACTCATTCCCCCTGTCCACAGCCACCACCATTATAGCTAAGCTTCACACTTGTCACTATACTGGCTTGATTACACAACATAATAAGCACAATATATTCTACAACTTCACATCTCACCCTCACTGTAAAACAATCTATTCTCCCCCACCCTTTCCATTTCCTACCTTGAGTATCTCCTCCCTGCTCCCTATCCACTCAGGTGCAACACTGCTCTCCCTTTTTATATCCTCCCTATAATAAAAGATTTCTTACCCTTCCTTAGGGAGGGCTGGTGATGGTCACAATTAAGCAATACAATAAATCAATGTATTTTATTGCAATAACTAAACATACATTGCTGTCTCATAATGATTGCACTTCTTGTAGTGTTGACCTTTGACAGCATGTGCAAACAAGAGAAAAAAAAAAAAAAAAATGGAGGGCTACATGTAACTACAGTGTCTAAGTGACACACACACATAAAACACACTTACTGCTCCATCAACTCTGTAGTGCTCACATGTATTAAATACAGACGCTCCACGAGTCCACAGACAAGTTGGTCTGTTTCTAGACAAGCGTGCACTGACTGCGTCGTTTACTCATGTCTTTATAACATCATGTTTGGTCAGATTTTTAGTGCATCACTAATTAATAACGTAATTATTAGCAATAAATTATTCAAAGGTCACTATTAACCTGAAAACCATAAACTACCTTTATCAGGTCTGTCTC